>NW_026261538.1:0-49747 GCF_024610245.1 Lodderomyces pseudojiufengensis
GTTATAAATAGATATAAAAGCTATATCTCCCCCCCCCCCTCTTCGAGGGGGGGGGGAAAGTAGCATATCCCGTTGTATATATTTTTTTAATTTTTTTTTTTTTTTTTTTTTTATTTTGTTTCACTGTTTCTTTATATTAGTTTCAGATTTTGAGATCTCTTATAAATTTTTTAGTGCTCCTGAAATCTGAATTCTCTACTTTTATCAAATAATTTCTGATCCAAATTGAAATCTTGATTTGATGAATCTGAATTGGAATTACTCTCGATAGTATCTGTAGTTGATTGATGAGATCTAAATCTGAAATGTAGGCTATGATCTCAATACAAATTTTTTGATTTCTTCACACTACTACCACGGATTTTAATAAATTTTTTTTTCACGATTCTTTTTTTAATTTCCAGATCTGTCTCCAATATTGAATTGAATTACTTTTTCAATTTACGAACTGAGTGGTTGGTTGGTCGAAGATTTAACATACTGTCAAATGATATTTACCTTTGGTAAGATGTTGTTGTAGTTGAAAATCAATCAAGAAAAAAAAAGAGAGAAGAAATTTAAAAAATTAATTTGATTTTCAAATGAAAAAACTCAAAATCAAAAATTTACTATTGAAATCAACGAAAAATTGTGTTACAAAGTTGATATAATAGTATTTAAAGTAAGTAAGGTGAAGTAAAAATTAAAAATAATATTTCAATTGAAATGAAGACGTGTGAAGAATAAATTCACAAAATTATAAATTAAATTAGATTAGTGATGTAAAGTAGATCAATAATCAACCGACCTAACCATTCATTAATTAATAAATTTAGTACAGCTTTATCAATGTTCTATCTTTTTTTCTTTCTCCTTAATAATCTTTAAATTATGAATAAAATCGCGTTTATTCTTTTTAATTGTTTAGTTATACTTTCCTTGTATACATTTTGCTTTTCATAATGAAAATCCACACATTTAAAAAGTATCTCCGTGTATGTACTACATTTTTACGGGTAGAATTTTGTATGTGAATGTAGATAATTGATCCGTATAGTATGACAGTTAAATCGATTGATAAAGTACCTGCTGCTTCGTTGTTGAGTCAACAAAATCTTCCTTGTTTCACATGAAAACGCGTATCAACTTAAATTTTCTCGAGAACTATTAAGAAAGAGGCAATCATTTTGAGTTTAATATATCAGTTTTGAAAGCTTATCTATCTTTTGGAACGCTATACAATTTTTTCAATCAGAATTCTTCGAGGAAGATAAGTTTAATGAATAGTTAAGCTCTTAAAAACTATCAACAAAGTTTGGTTGATGTTGAAAAAATTTCAATCCTATGTATTTAAAAAAGTTTAACCCATTATACTTCCACCCTTAAAGTTTGACACGAAATTTTGATTACTTAAAAAAAAAAATCACTCGAGAACAAACGCGTTAATTTGTGATTTTAACATCTGAACAATTAAAATGGAAGGTTCGGTAAGATAACCACCTGCTAAACTATTAATTCAGCCTGTTTGCAATTCATCAATATTTTTAACAACATGTATCTCATGATTATTGTACATTAAATATATAATAATAATCCACCTTTCAAATGGACCCCTCCGTCAGACATCCACAAACATCCGTACCACAGTACAATCCGTACCATCCTCCATACTTAAAAACATCCAAAAATTTCCGACGGAGGGGTCGATTTGAATTCACGATAATAATTATTGTTCCATTTCAGAATAAAATGGAACCTTTTTTGAAATTTACTAACTCAACAAAAAAATAATTAAAAAAATAAAAATTTAATTCTAAAAATAACTTAACAGCCGGATCTGACACAAAATCTACTTCCTAAACGAGAGAATCGTGTGATTCAGCACAAAAACTTTGCCTCAACTTTATATACAGTATTATGCAATTAATTAATTTACTCAATTAGGAACAATAGAAACTAAAAAAAAAATTAATTAGACGTTGTAAAAGGAACTTCCGTACTACAATATTAAAAAATCTGAAACCCGTTATCTAATAGACTATATGCTAATTAAATCTACGAAAATAGATAAGTGATTACAATTATAAGTATCCTATATAGTAACTCATCAGCCATATGTACATCCTAGTGTAAAGCATTTGCCTTCAGAAGTTGTGAGATGCGTTGGGAAACATAAATAAAGTCTATACTGATTAATTCGTATTTTATTCTCGTTTCAAATTGATGCAAATAATTTGTGAAAAAGAAAAGATGCAAAATAAACTCAAATGAAGAATAGAAGTTGGATTGAAATAGAAATAATCAAGTGGTCATTTTCTAAACTAGTATCTACTTACAAGAAAATGAGGCAAAAGGTTTCTTCACTTCATATATATCTACAACAAAATGTAACCAAAATTTTAGTGCTTCTCGTATTCTTTATCTTTCCTTGATGATGAAGTCCGTCCCACGTTTTGAAAATTTAGCTTATTCAAAATACTTCACTATGGGCTCAAGGATTTATGAATTATGATCGATAAATGATGAACACGATAAGTTATCACTTCTACAAGAACGAATTATCAATCCACAAATAATATCAATAATGTATTACTTCAAAATCTATGAAAAAAATAAAAAAAAAAGAATTCTATAAACTAAACAAGCACCAAACATCTTTACTCTATTCTTCAATTGTTCTTCTTCTACCTATCACTCATCCCATCCTAAACTTAATAATTCATTTCTAATTTCATCTTCTTTTTGAATTTTAATAACTTGAGTATCTTCTAAAATTTCACCACTTGCTTGTTTCATTTTTAATTGTTCAATTGCTCTTAATTTTTTTAATAACAGTCTAATTTTTTTTTCTTCTAATGATTGAATTCCTCCTAAAACTGAACCACCTGTTTCTTCTTCTTTTGAAGTAGATACCAGAGTTGAAGATTGTGGAGCTGGTGATTGATCTTTCTTTTTGGCTTCTCTTTTTTTTCTATTTTTTGCAGCTGCTTTACTTTCTTTTTCAACTACTGGAGCTGCTCCAACTATTACTTTTTGACGTGGTAATTTTGAAAGTCCTGGTGGTGGTGGAGTTGAAGTATTTCCATTTTTCAAATTTGATTCCATTTCTTTTTGATATAATGTTGTGGTTGTGTTATTATTATTACCTCTTGCATGTGGTGGACGATAAGCACCTGCTGGTTTTTTGGAGGCTGAATTTGCCAATGCTTCTCGTTTTGCTAAATATTCTTTTGCTGATGAATGAGCTTCTGGTGCCGGTTCTAAATTTTTAAGAGGTGGAAACTTACTCAAATCTTGAGGTTTCCAACTAATTGAATATAATTCAGTAAATTCTTTTAAATAAATTAATTTACCACTTGCATGCCAAATTTTTAGTCCATTATCGACTCTTAATCTTGGTGAAGTAGTAGCAGTTAATATAAATCTACCACAAGGAGACCATTCACAAACAGAAGTATTTGAAGCTTCAAAACTTACAACTTTCGAAAATTTATTTTGACGATCATAAACATCAACAGTACCCTGTAAATTACCAAATCCTGCAACTAATACAAATTTTGCATGAGGTGAATATAATATAGTATTTCTTGAATTTGTTGGTAATGAATGTATTGAATTACCTCTTGCATCAAAAAATGTAGTTTCAGATGGCATATAACCATAACTTACAGCAAATTCTCTTGCACTTGGAGACCAAGTTATATCATGTATTGGACCTTCTTTAGTTAATTCAATTCTTGAATTATAAGCACCAGCAATACCTAATAAATATAAATTTGATTCTCCATAATAACTTTTATTTGTTGTATCATGATCAGTTGATGCTAATGCTAATAATGCAGTACCTAAAGAATTCCATTTAATTTCACATTTTTCAGCTTTAAAAAATTTTTTAAAACATATTGGATTTTTAAAATTATTTAATTCATATATTGATATAGAAGCTGGTTGTGATGATTTTTCAGGTATAAAAATAGCAATTGAAGGATTTTTTCCAGGACTTAATTTAAATATGGTTTTATTATCATCTAATTTAAATTTTTTATTTGGTTGATTTAAATTTAATGTAGTTATATCAGAATTTATTTCATAAAATTGAATTTCATTATTAAAATTTTTACAAATTAAAGTTTCTTCACTTGTAAATTGAGGTTTCCAACCATTTTGATTTTTTGAACTCCATTCTGCAATTATTGTTTTTGTTTTTAAATTAAAAATTTTAACATTATTATTCCATTTACCATTTTCTTTATTTAATAAGATTGGTTTTCCCCAAAGACATAAATATGTTCCCTTTGGTGAAAAATTTAAATCAAAAATTTCAGATATTTCTATTTTATAATATAATTGAGCTTTATTTGTGGTATCTAATATTATAACTTCATCTGGTTGAGTATATGCAAAATATGAACCATTTAATGAATATAAAGCTGATCTACATTCTCCTAATGATTTAATTGGAGTAATTTCTTCAAAATCTTGAAAAAGTTCTATCGTTTTGGGTATACGACCTAGGATTTGTTAGTATACATTTCAATTAGTCCAGCTTGATTTTGATATACATACAGAAAAATTCAGTAGATGCTGACATTTTTGTTGGTTGTTGAATGATTGATTTCAATACTTTTTAATTTACAAATTTTTGAAATCAAAATTATTAAATTCTTTTTCAAGTAAATATTATTATTAGGCAAGCTACCAGTTCGTGTTAGAAAATAAATTTCCATGCAACATGCTTCGATTTACGTGTAGCCAGAAGATGATCAATAAAAGAAATAAATACGTGGTGTTACAATTAATGCTAAATGTATGTATTGAATGTCTATAGAATAACTTTTTAAAAGCAAGTTATATGAGAGCGTCCTTTGTGAAGTTTTGTCCCACTAAATTCAGACCCTGTGGGTTACATGATTTATCAATTGAACTTTTGCAAAGATTATATCTTTTTCTTTACTTCTCCAAAATTTAAATGTCCTGTTTGTTCAGCATGCTTTGCTACTCCAGTTTCACCAACTAGAACCAGATAACAATCATTACATCTTACTCTAAAAGTTGTGGTATTTGTACTATAATCTTTTTCTTGTAATAATTTACATAATTTTTTAGCTGCATC
This sequence comes from Lodderomyces pseudojiufengensis, assembly GCF_024610245.1. NCBI lineage: Eukaryota > Fungi > Ascomycota > Pichiomycetes > Serinales > Debaryomycetaceae > Lodderomyces > Lodderomyces pseudojiufengensis. The sequence continues at coordinate 5,093 of NW_026261538.1, forward strand.
AATTATATCTGACAGTGTTGAATCCAGTATATTCCAAACACATTCATCTTTATCTTTATTTTTGGTACTTAATTCATTATTAACTGCTAACACATCATAATGAACACCACTATAAATTAACATTATAAATTTTGTAGGTTTCTTTTTTTCATTTTTAATTTCAACAAAATTCCCCAGTTCAATATCAATACAAGTAAATTGAATATCAAACCAATCTGATAAAATTCCTAATTCTATACCACCTCCCCAACTTTCTTTTTTCAAAATCCATTCACAATATGAATCTCTTGATCTACCTAATACTAAATCTGAATAAAGCTCAGGATCTTTTTTAATATAATTCACAATTACTTTTCTTAATTCTTCTGGTGGCGATATTAATGAATAATCATTACCTGATATGGCATATGAAATTGAGTTAAACATACATGAATTATCATCGGGGATATTTCGAAGTATTAGATATTTATTTAATGATTCTATAAATACTGATGGAATATCGTCTTTTGTGTCTTGTCTTTTCGGTGCTGATAGCACATTCGTTATAGTTGGAGGTGGCGAAGTTGTTGATGAACTTTTTCTTTTATTAGATTTAAACTGTATTAATAATTGATCACCATCTTTTATACCTTTATCTTGTATTGTTGTTGTACTTGATGAATCTAATTCTATAGTTTTGGGAGGAAATCCAAATTTTATTGAATTGATAACATTTGAAGAATCTGTGGAAATTTGAGTATTGGATCGTACATCTGTTAGAAAATCATTAAATAGTTGATCTGACTTCACATTTATCGTTGCCACACCCTGCTCTGATTTCAATTTTAACCTCATTTTGCATGGGTTTAGTTGATCAAAAACTTTATTATCTCGAAAGCCTCACGAAATACCAAAAGAAATAAAAAGTGGAGTGGCAAAACGCGCAGAAATATACGATTAAAGTATTACGCATATGTCATCACAAAACTTTAATTTACGATTGCATAGTTGTTCATCAAAGGTCGTTAATTGAGTATAAATGTATGTAAAATGATCATCGTTTGATCTTAAATGCTTAAAAGAATTGAAATAATAAGTGATTGACATGAATTTGACGCTTACTCCGTCATGGTCACTTCTTGAACTACCTCCACTTCTTGTCCTTGCTCTAGTTCTTTTTGTTTTTGGAATTCTTCAGATGGAACACCCGTTATCAAAGCATCTAAATTATCTTTCTTTTGATTATTTACTTTATCATATTCTTCTTTATTTTCTGATTTAAATTGTTCCAATTGTTTATATTTTTCAACAGATTCAACAAATTTTAATAAATTAACACCACTAGCTGCTTCTGCTTCTAATGGAGTATATGGTCTTTCTTTTAATATTTTAACTCTTCTTTTATGAATCTTGGATTTTTGATGACGATCTAAACTTATTTGATTTTCAAAATATTTTGCACATTCTATACAATAATATTGTCCTAAACCTGGTTTATATTCATCTAATGGTTGATTCTTAAGATTATTTATTGATTGTGTGGTTGATAAATCATCATAGATAAGATCTAAATCTCTTGTTCTCCTCTTGGTTTTATATCTTTTAACACTATATCTACCCATTGTGACTTAGTGTGGTTTACCTTCTTGTTTAATCAGATTGTGTTGAGATGAGATCAGTCAATTCGATCCAAAGTAGGTGGGTCGACCTAATTTGCAACGTTCGACCAAAAGCCGACCTAATAACTATTTTCAGGGTTTGAACCCTACTTTTAAATTATGCTACCAAAGTCATTTCAAAATTATGTTAAGCCAGTAAAGTCCAGCTAAGATATCAGTAATCGATCAAACTTGCATCTCAAGGATATTATATTAATAAATCATAAGAGAGGAGTGGCAATGTGTTTTATTATGTGTTATTGCTGTACAATATTGTTCACCCGAATTTGCTTATTAATACTACTGATGCAATGACCGGAAATTTATTTTTCTCTGTTTAGTATTTGTCAGCGCTAAGTACTTAATAAATTTTGTGTCACACAGTAATAAACTCTCGCCATTCATTAATAAAATTTATATAAAATTTTTAATTTTTCACTTTCATTAGTTACTATTAACCAATTTAATCATCATACAAAATGGCTAGAAGACCAGCTAGATGTTACAGATACTGTAAAAACAAACCATACCCAAAATCAAGATATAATAGAGCTGTCCCAGATCCAAAAATCAGAATCTATGATTTAGGTAGAAAGAAAGCTCCAGTTGATGAATTCCCATTATGTATTCATTTAGTTTCAAATGAATTAGAACAATTATCATCAGAAGCTTTAGAAGCTGCTCGTATCTGTGCCAACAAATACATCACCAAAATCTCAGGAAGAGATTCATTCCATTTAAGAATTAGAGTTCATCCATTCCATGTTTTAAGAATCAATAAAATGTTGTCATGTGCAGGTGCTGATAGATTACAACAAGGTATGAGAGGTGCTTGGGGTAAACCACATGGTTTAGCTGCCAGAGTTTCTATTGGTCAAATTATCATGTCTGCTAGAACTAAAGATTCAAATAAAGATGTTGTTATTGAAGGTTTAAGAAGAGCTAGATATAAATTCCCAGGTCAACAAAAAATTATTATTTCAAAGAAATGGGGTTTCACACCATTAAATAGAGAAGAATATGTTGTCAAGAAAAACAAAGGTGAAGTTTTAGATGATGGTGCTTATGTTAAATTCTTATCAAGAAAAGGTAATTTGGAACAAAACTTAAAACAATTCCCATACTTCCAATACAATGCTTAAACGGTTTGGAACTGTATAAGTTGTATAGTAGATTTAATTGTAAGGATTTAAAATAAGATTTATGTATTTGTAGAGTACGGGTGATACTATTCCTAATTTAATTTAGCTTTATCGAGGATAACACCAAACGACTATTACCTTCACTCTATTTCATAGGTCAAGTTTATGACTAGGAACTAAATTTAATTCTATGGCCAGGCTCTAAAGTCACAAATCATAAAATTTACTTGGTTAACCTCGTCAATTGTTGATCAAGTGGGTTCTCTCAACTTTGTACAAAATTTCAGGGAATGTTACTTGGTTGCAAAATAATGTTGTAGAGATACTTAAGGTGTTTCAATTAGGACTAATCCTCTTTCTACAATTAGTCAGGCCACAGACGGGTAGAGGCTAGCGTTAACTTTCCTTTAATTCCTCTTGAAAAAGAGGATGAATTGAAATATAATATGTCAAAATAATTCGATATTGCGAACACAACTTCGAGCACAAATGATTTGATCTTTTTTTCGTTCAGATCTATCTTAGAAGCACTGAAACTGTTTGCAGATGTTCATTATCCTTTGGAGTTTTATTTCATCGGCTACTGATATATTGTGTTCATATTATATAATAACACAATTTGTTCATATTATATAATGCTTTCCACTCGTGTTAAAAGATTTGTGAAAGTATCTCCACGACATCCGAAGAGACGTGGTCTGACGGAGATTTATTTGAAAACTGATCCAGAATCTCTGTCGTTTGGTCGTTCGGTTTCTTTTATCATTGTAAAGTATTCTAGGTCTTTGGAAAGTGTTGTAGGACCACAATTATTTTAACATGAGACGCGTCAAAGGTATTTAACACGTTTGTACAATGCGTTGTTTAGATTTATTAACATTTTTTTTTTTTTTCAATTCCTCATTTATCACTTCTTATTCAACACCACCAACTCATAGAAAAATGTCATTTTCATCTAAAGAAGACCCAAAAACCCTTGTTTTATTCGATGTCGATGGAACATTGACTCCAGCTAGATTAACCATTTCACCAGAAATGAAAGAAACTCTTGCAAAATTAAGAAAAAAAGTAGTTATAGGATTTGTCGGAGGTTCAGATTTATCAAAACAAGTTGAACAATTAGGACCAAATGTATTACAAGATTTTGATTATTGTTTTAGTGAAAATGGTTTAACTGCTTATAAATTAGGTAAACAATTAGCAAGTCAATCATTTATTCAATGGTTAGGAGAAGATAAATATAATAAATTAGTTAAATTTATTTTAAGATATTTATCTGATATAGATATTCCAATTAGAAGAGGTACTTTTATTGAATTTAGAAATGGTATGATTAATGTTTCACCAGTTGGTAGAAATGCTTCAACAAATGAAAGAAATGAATTTGAAAAATATGATAAACAAGCTCATGTAAGAGAAAAATTAGTTGATGCATTAAAAGAAAATTTTAAAGATTTTGGTTTAACTTATTCAATTGGTGGTCAAATTTCTTTTGATGTTTTCCCAACTGGTTGGGATAAAACTTATTGTTTACAACATGTTGAAGATGAACATTTCAAAACAATTCATTTCTTTGGTGACAAATCTTATAAAGGAGGAAATGATTATGAAATTTATGAAGATCCAAGAACTATTGGTCATGCTGTTAATTCACCAGATGATACAATAAGAATTTTAAATGAATTATTTCAATTAAATTAGAATTAGAGATTAAATAGCGATTTTAATGATAGATTTTACAAGTAGATATCTTTAGCGCGATTTATCACTAGATCTACCACAATCTGAATCTAAAAATCTAAGATATCTACAATTTATCAGTTATCAATAAATAAATATATGATTCAAAATATACACGATTGACAATTATCACCTATTTACAGTCTTCTCCACCATCTATTAACTATCACCTCTGATAACATATAATAGATGCGTTCTCACCGGCAATAAACGTTTGATTGTTTTTGAGTTGTAGTCTTTTTGTGGTTGTGTCACTAATCAGTTGTGCTAATTTCAATTTATCTTTTCCATCTTCTGGTTCTATTAATTTAGGAATATTTATTGGTTTAGAAGTTTTGATTTTTTTACCATTACCTAATTGACCGAAATTGTTACTACCAGAAGCTAAAAGATCACCAGAATTCATCTGTAGTAAGAAATGATTGTTACCAACGGAGATATCTTTTATACCGATAAGTTTTAAGGTGTTTGAAGCTTCATCATATTCTTTTGTTGTCCATTGACCTTTCGCTATTTCTGGATATGAACAAACTTGTAAGTATCTACCTGAACCTAATTCACCATTCAATCCACAACCAAAAGAAAGTAAATATAGATTATCTAATAATAGATATGAAGTTGATGCACCAGCAAATACTTTTAATGGCTCATAAATCTTAGTCTTAAGTATTCGTTTAAAATCTTTTTTCACAAATATTTGTTTAGGTATTGGTATAGTTGTTGTGCTATTGTTTACACCACATTGACCAAACCTATTATCACCCCAAGTCCACACAGTATTATTCTCACTTATAATATTGAAATAATCCCCACTTGCAATTGAATCAAATTTTCTTTCAATCAAAGAACCTTTGTCTAATGTATAATTCAAAATTGGTAAATCTATCACTTCATTAACTGGTATTTTTTTCTTTTCAAAAGGTGAATAAGTAGGACCATATTGTCCAAGATTTGTTGGATTTTTAGACGTGTTGACAACTGAGACTTGACCTGATTTGTTAAGTAATAATAGATGATCCAATCCAGAACTTATACTGATAACATCTTTAACATCTTCTAATTTACTATATGGTAGAACTTTTAACATCCCAAACCAATTTCTTTTAAGCATAGGAATAAATCCCGTCTCCACTTTTCTCGGTATATAAAAGATTTCACCATTTGATGATAAAAAGTAGTAGTTATCTCTAGTTGGTGTTATACTTGTAAGGTTTGAAGGTAAATTTAGCTGTTTTAAAGAACCTTTGTACCATTGCAAGACTTTACCTTTGTTTGTAATTGCAACGATAATATCTTTTTCCACAAAAGCATCCTTAATATATGTGCCATCAAATTCCGGTATTCTCAAAGGAATTTTAGTATCACCTCCAAAATAATACACACCTGGCTCATCACTACTTTTGATATTTTTTAAATTTTCATCACTTAATTCCGTTTGTAATTTTTCCAATAGATGTTTTGAACTTTTAACATTCTTCTTTGGTTGTGGTGTTTCATCAACAACATCTCCATAAGTATAATTCATCAATAATCTATTCTTAATTGATCCATAATTCATAAAAATCTGATGTATCGATATAACTCCAACTAATGCAGCAAGTCCGTATAAAACACCTCTCATTCTTTCATTAAATTCATAACGTTTTTCTTGCTTTTTGGCATTCAGGATAAATTCTTCATGTACCTTATGTAGCGTCTCTCTATATTCATGTGATCCAGGTTTAAGTTTCAATAATCTCGGATCTCTTTCAAGAACTTGATTTATATCCATATGATCTGGCTGAGGCGGTTGTGATGGTTTTGTTGCCTCATCTAGATCTTTCAATTTTTCAAAATTATACCCATATGAATAATTAGTTTTCTTTTTATTGAACTCTTCAATGGAAGAAAATTTATCTGATTTGAATCTTCTGAAATGTTTGATTGATCTAAACATTGATGATTAGATTAATAGATGCAAAAAAAAAATACAATAGTAAAACAAAAATAATATTATTTTGATAACAAGTTATCACCAAGCAATATTATGTTTAGAGCCACTACAAGAATTAATATACGACCTATAGGTATACGACAGATCGGTTCTATAACCAAATTTGATACAAGGAAATTTGTCAAGTCATTACAAGAAAAGGGAGGTTTTGATGCCAAAAAGGCAGAAGCTGCAGTAACAGTTGTAAATGGAGCAATAAATGATGGAATTTATTCAATTACAAACAACTTAGTCACAAAAGAAACTTTATCATCAATAGCATATCAACAAAAAGTTGACTTTGCAAAACTAAAAGGTGAATTACAAACTATGGATAAATCAGAATTTACAACTTTAAAAAAAGAACAAGAGAAATTAAGAACAGATTTAACGAATCTTAAGAATAGATTGAAAGAAGAAATAACTAAAAATCAAGCAAGTGTTCGATTAGATTTAAATCTAGAAAAAGGTAGAATTAGAGAAGAAAGTTCAGCAAATGAATTGAAAATTGAGGATACTTTTAGTAGAGTTGATGAGGAAATTGCAAATATGCAAATGCAAATTAAATTAGTCAAGACACAAGTGTTACAATGGTTGATGGGTATAGCTACCGGTTTGATTGCCTTGATCATAACATTGTCTAGAGTTTTGTTATAGTGATAATAGAATGTCAAGAAACATCAAATTGATAAGTCGCTTTTTATAACAGAAATGGATATTTTAGATAATGCTGCCAGGAAACTAATCTAAGTTTTTTTGAGGCGATCGTTTGTGTTTGAAGCGCTTGGCTTCGGTTACAAGAATTCATATAGCGTTGAACTTTTTAACATGATTGTATAAATGACGCTAGAAGTTGAGTCCGAAATTGTTTTAAACGTTTCTGATATTTACTCTGGAGTACGAAAATATTTGAATTATCATACAGTCATTCTCATGATTTGATAGTGTTGGATGTGCTGAAGATACTCGTATTTTAATACGAAATTGTATAATATCGTTCACTAATAACGGTTCTAGGGTTCAGGGCTAAATCATTGCTTTTCATGACGAGTATTTAGATCCTATTGAACCATTATCTTTTGAATGTTTAATATATCATTGATCTCTGCTTTTTTCTGCCACTCTTGACGCGTCGCTGGTGAGTTTTAAGTTGGTGTAAAAGTAAGTTTGACAACAACTTCTACAATACTATCGGACTCAATTGAAACTAAAGTGACAGATTCTTTAAAGTAATCTCAGCATAAAGACTTAATGCTGTTCTTCGATACTCCATTTCTTGTCAATAAATTTCCTCTCTTCTTTTGTTGTGGTATCACTATACATATGATTTTACAAAGAAAAAATAATCAATAAATGTTATCAGATCAACCACTAGCCGCAATATGAATTCAATCTACAATCATGGTCTAAAACAAACACAAACAATCACGCGAGACTTAACAGAATTTGAAAAGAATTTATCCACATCACCATTGTCATTACAAGGGGCAATTACAACATCAATCACAGCATTTAAAAAAACCATCAAAGAATATTCAGATTTATTAGATAAGGCAACTACAGACTCAACGTATACAAAACACGAAAGCAGATTGACTAAGTTCAATCAAGATCTAGAACAATTCACAACAAAATTTGATTCACTAAAGAAACAAAGAGAAATTTCATTACAAGAATCAAATAAACAAGAATTATTAGGAAGAAGACATATACCAACATCACAACAATCATCAGATAATCCATATGATCCCAATTCACAACCGCAAAATGTTATGCCACAGCGAGAAGGATTATATAATGAAAATCAAGCCTTATCAAGAGGGTCTGAACAACTAGATAGAATTTTGGAAATGGGCCAACAAGCATTTGAAGATATTGTTGAACAGAATGAAACATTAAGAAAATTACAAACCAAATTTGAAGAAGGATTAATTGTATTAGGAGTAAGTCAAGGTACTATAAGGAGTGTCGAAAGGAGAGCTAAACAAGATAAATGGTTGTTTTGGTTTTGTGTTGTTATGATGTTAGTAATATTCTATTATATCATCAAGTTTTTCAGATAGATAATAAATATTTATAGCTATCAAGATAAGATTATCCGACAAGTGGGGACAATTAAAAGTTCGTTGAATCAATAAACCCGTATAATTTACGATACAATATGCCCCACAAGTAAAAAGAAATGTGAAAGCTTTTGTAAATCAATATTCTTATTTATTGTTAATACAATAATATATATCTCATTAATTTAATATACTTATACCCAAATTTGGTTAAAAAGGCACCAAGCGATTGATTTTTCGCCTCGTAGTTCGACCCAGTTTTTACATCTAAGCCAATTTTATTTTCTTCAGTTTTATCCAAATCGAGTTACAACAAAACTTACACAAAAGTATATATATTGATCTACAATTATCAAGCGTAAACAGTAACATTAATAATAAGTTTCAATGATCACTTTTTGTCAAACAATATTTAACCTTTCGCGAAGCCTTTTTCGTCTTCACCGATAGAATACTTATCCTATCTAAAACATAGCTTTACCCACATTTCGAACTTTACATGATATTTTATAGGTCAGTCGCTATACACGACATTTACCCTAACAAGAAACATAATTGATCTTACTCTCTCTAATTAAACATTATTTACAATTAAGAATTTTTTTTTGACATCAAGTTTTAACTAAATGAGGAGAATTTAATGTATTTTGTGTCTACTGATCTGAATCTACTCGATTTGATCTTATCGCGATCTATAACTCTAACTTTTAAGTCTTTTTCCCCTGGATCCAAAAACTAAATCAAATATAGCGATCAATGCAAATTTCCTTGAGCTAGGTATGAATTATTTGTTCAATAAAGTAAGAACAATATCCATTTGATATTTTTGAAGAATACAGGAAGTTCAAGAATTAGTTGAACTACGAGACGTAAAAGTTAGTAAGTACGTTTCGGTTGCAAAAAACGGTAAGTCGTGTAATGTCAAATATCTGAAACATACAAAAATTATGTTGAAACTGTGATCAAAATGTGTTGTGATATGAAACCAAAAATCCCAAATCTTCCATTGACTAGACGATATTTTGCTTTAAGTTTTTGAAAGTGAAACAGGTGTGAGGCATGCTTATTTGTTTGATGACCTGGTTTGGAAAAGAGCTCGAGTTACCTCTTAAATTTTTGGGCTACGGTAGGTAAATAATAAAATTTTCTAATGCAATCAACTGTCAACTTAAATCTAATCAGTGACTTTACCTGACTTGAGGTTTTACTGACGTGAACAAGAATTGATGTAATAATGAAGAGTGTTCCTCCAAATCAGAGACTTATTATTTTAAAAGTGTTAGCAGCGAAGTTTCAAAAGCAGTAATTGCAAAAAAGTATCCTACAACAAAAAAGCCTTGTCAACGAGTCTCAATTGAGAAATTTTAAAGTCCTTGGCTTGGGGTCATAATAAGTTACCGTCAGGTTTAAGTGGGACATTTCTCAAACAACTTCAAAATTTAAGTGATTTGGTTTTTTTTTCGTACATTCAAATTTTTAATTTAAGTTGAAGTGCGTCATATTTTATTCAATTAAATTACCAAATGCGGTAATAAATGTAAAAAGATTTCACTTTCTTTTAACATTAAAACTTCAAAACCTATACAACACAATTCCAAATAATGATGTCAAAATCTTATGGGTTCTCCCCGTAAAAGGTAATCTAATTATATATAGTATTCATAATTTTTCATGATGTTTTCAATGGTTTTTTTTTTTTTTAGTTTGGTATTATCATCAAGTTTCATTCCTTTCATTTGCATTCAATTCATTCATTTTCAACTTCATATTCAATTAATACTATCATTCATTTCATTACTTTCTTTTTGGAGTTTGTATTATTATGAAATTAGATTATGTTATAGCGGCATTAGCTGCTGCTAGTATTTCAGAGGCAGCGCCCATTAAAAGAGGATTATTAGCAGATCTTTTTGGTCTAAGTTCAACAACTACCCCGGCAGCAGCTGCACTACCCGTCACAACAGCAGCACCGGTAGTAGCTGCAACTGCTCCAGCACCAGCGCCGGCACCAGCACCAGCAGCAACAACTTCATCAACAGGTGGATTCTGGGCTAATTTATTTAATGACTTCACTTCAACTCCAACAACTGCAGCAGCTCCAGTAGCACAACCAGCAGCTCAAGTCACAACTCAGGCACCAGCCGCACCAGCAACACCAGCTGCATCAGCTCCAACAACGACATCAGGTGGGTTTTTTGCTAATTTATTAAATAGTTGGTTTGGTTCCGGTAGTAGTAGTGCAGCAGCAGCTCCAGTAGTCGCATCAACCCAAGCTCAACCAGTAGTGGCTCAAACAGCTCCAGCACCAGCCCCAGCAGCAACAACATCAGCATCCTCATCAGATGATTATTCAGCAGATGATTTGTTTGCATTTTTATTTGGTGGTAGAAGTTCTCAACAAGCAGCAGCAGTTCCAGCAACATCAGCAGCAACTCAAGTAGCTTCACCTGTTGTATCACAACCTCAAGTCAATTCACAAATAAACACTATTGTAAATTCAGCAGTCACTTCAGCTATAGCTATTGATTCCCAAACTTTCCAAGGTGGTTCTCCTGGTAAATATACTGGTTCAATTAATACTGAAACAGCTACAGCATCTAATGGTGGTAGTTCAGCAGGTGCAACAGCTGCAGTTGGATCTTATGGTATTACATATTCACCATATTCCAAATCTGATCAATGTAAAACAGCAGCAGAAGTTGCAGCAGATATTGCTAAATTAAAAAATTATGAACTTATTAGATTATATAGTACTGATTGTTCAGGTATTGAAAATGTTCTTGCTTCAATGACTTCAAATCAAAAATTGTATCTTGGTTTATGGAATATCGATCCATCATCAGTTCAAAGTGGATTAGCTGAAATTAAATCTGCCATTTCAACAAGTTCAAGAGGTTGGAGTGTTGTACATACAATTGCAGTAGGTAATGAAAGAGTTAATGCTGGAGCTGCAACAGTAGCTCAAATGCAAACAGCTGTTGATACTGCAAGATCATGGTTAAAAGCAAATGCACCAAATTATAATGGTTATATTGTTACTGTTGATACTTTAGTTGCTTATATTGCCAATCCACAATTATGTCAAATGTCAGATTATTTAGCTGTTAATTCACATCCTTATTGGGATGGTGGAGTTCAACCAAGTGATTCTGGACCATGGTTATTACAACAAATTGCTCATTTAGAAAGTGTTTGTGGTTCATCAAAAGCAACTTTAATTACTGAAACTGGTTGGCCAACTCAAGGTGATAATTTTGGAAGTTGTGTTCCTTCTGTACCAAATCAAGTAGCTGCTATAAAATCTATAACTCAAAGTTTGGGGTCTAAAGTAATAATGTTCACAATGTATAATGATTATTGGAAAGATCCAGGTCCATATAATGTTGAACAACACTGGGGTATCTATGGTGATCCATCAGTATAAGAGACAAAAATAAAAGCTTAAATACCGTTATATTCAATTCTTCAAAAAATTTATTTTATATTTAGTTTAGTCTGTATAGATATAATTCATGTACATGCGTTTTTGGAATAATGCGCGTTTTTTACTTTCTACAAGAATAAAAACATTCAAGTGTGTGTGTTTATTTTTTTTACAACCACTTTACTTATCACAATCAATTAATCCAATGTCAGAAAAAGATAGAAGGAAACTACAAAACAAACTAAATCCATTGTATGATGGTATTTATTCATATACTGAAGGTGGTCAACCAATAAGTACTTATTTTCATGCTTTGCCATCAAGAACTGGAGGTGGAGATTATTATAAAGTAATTAAAAATCCAATTTCTCTTCATAAAATTAAAGCTAAACTTAAAAAATTGGATTATAATAATGCTCAAGAGTTTATTAATGATTTAGCTTTAATATCATATAATGCTAGATTTTATAACATGCAAGAATCAGTTATATATAAACATGCAGAAGCTTTAAAGAAATATGTTGAAGAAAATGTAATTCCAAAATTACAACTTGATAAATCTATTGATCAAAATTTAATATATCCAAGAATTGGTGAATTACCAGAAGATCAAATTATAGAACCTTCTCCAACTGTAATTAAAGATGAATATGAAATGAGTGCAACTCCTACAATTGAAAGACCTATACCACCACCACAAGTAGAATCAACATCATTTTCACGTCAATCATCATTCACTACCCCAAAAAGAGCAACTATCAAACAAATTCAACAACAACAAACATTAGAACAAGTTGAAAGTGGGATTAGAAGAGGTAGACCACCAATCATTGATAAACCATTTGAATCACGTATTAAACAAATTTTAAAAGGTTTTAAAAAATTACGTGATGATAAAGATAGATTATTAATTAAACATTTTGATAAATTACCAGATTTAAAATATTATCCAGATTATTATGAAATTATTAAAAATCCAATGAGTTTAACAGAAATTAGAGTTAAAGTAAGAAGTAGAAAATATACTGATGTTAATCAATTTATTCATGATCTTGATTTAATGTTTGCAAATTTTCAACAATATTTTCAAAGAGATCCTTATAGTGAAGAATTTTTAGATTATCAACAATTTAAAAGAGAAGCAAATAATATTGTTCAAAATGAATTAAGTAAATCAGATAAAGATGTTTTATTAGCAACATCTACTTCAAGTGATGGTGTATTGAGATTTCCCTTGGACGAATTGAATGTTGATGGATATTCTTATAGAATTGGAGATTGGGTATTAATGAAAAATCCAGCTGATAGTGAAAGACCAATAGTTGGACAAATATTTAGAATTTGGTCAACTGAAGATGGTAAAAAATATTGTAATATGTGTTGGTATTATCGTCCAGAACAAACATGTCATGGAGTTGATAGATTATTTTTTCAAAATGAAGTTTGTAAAACAGGTCAATATAGAGATCATTTAATTGATGATATTGTTGGTCCATGTTATGTTTTATTTCTTACAAGATATCAAAAAGGTGATTTACCAAGTGGAGTGATCCCACCTAATGCACCTTGGTTTATATGTGAATTTAGATATAATGAATCAAATCATGTTTTCAATCGTATTAGAACTTGGAAAGCTTGTTTACCAGATGAAGTTAGAGAAGATGATGAACAACCATTAATTCAACTTAATGAAACTAGAAAATTAATTAAATATGATTCACCAATTAGATCTTATTATGATCCAAATTATAATCTGGAAGAAATACCTGATGCAATTCCAGGTACCACTAGTTCACCACCAATTAGAGGTTCAGTATATAAAACAGCTCCAATTCCAACCGATGATTTAGGTCAATATTCTACAAGTCCAAATGTTATACCTGTTCCTGAACATGATGATAAAGTCAATGGACGTCATGCTTATTTATTTACACCTATTTCTCAATTAAAAGGAGGAGGTGGATCAACTAATGCCGTATATGCTACAAATGTATCATTACCTCATGGATCACCTATTAATGAACCTTCAAAAATGGCCACCATTGCAATGAGTCCACCACCAGTACAACATTCTCCGGAATATATAGAAGAAAAACCACAATTACCAACTTCATATGTCTCTATTCAAGATCAAATACAAGAAAATCAATTAAAAAAATTACAAGATCAACAACACCAACAAGAACAACATCAATTCCAACAACAACAACAACAACAACAGCAACAACAACAACAGCAGCAACCACAACAATCATTAACACCACAAAACTTATTTAATAAATTAACTACCCCAACTCCAGCTCATATTGTTCCAACAGGTACAAATTATCATAGTGTTTTACCAATATATTCTCAACCAGATGGTGTATTAGCTTATGGATTAGTTGAAGAATTAGATTTACCAGTCAATAAAAGACAAAAATTAGATTCATCAATGGAAGAAGTTGTATTTTATAAATCACCACCAATTCAATTACTTATGAATAGAATTATAACAAATTCTAATGTTGAACTAGGTCATTCTGCAAAATATTTAGCTTGGAAAATAGATCAAGAAAATCAAAAATCAAAATAAGATAAGTTGTTTATAATAATAGTAGCACAAAAATAAAATATAAATCTAAATAATATTCCGCTTAACACAATCAATCAGTTTTATCTGATATGTAGATTTCTCTTCTTTACATGAATAATCAATTAAAAGAATTTCAAAATCATTTAAAAAATTCAAAAAAAGTAATAGCATTAGTAGGAGCTGGTCTTTCTGCTTCTCTGGGTTTACCAACATTTAGAGGTTCTCAAGGATTATGGAGAAATTATAATATGATAGATTTAGCAACACCAGATTCTTTTTATATTGATCCAAGTTTAGTGTGGCAATTTTATTCATGGAGAAGATATTTATCATTAAATTCAAATCCAAATAATAGTCATAAATCAATTATAAAAATTTTAGATCAATTTAAAAAAGATGCCAATAAACAATTCTTAATTATAAATCAAAATGTTGATGGATTATTTAATAAAATACGACCAAATATACCTGAATTATTTGATATTCATGGAAATCTTTTCACTTTGAAATGTACTAATTTTTCATGTAATTATATTGAAAAAAATAATTTTAAACATCCTTTGACATCAGCTTTGAAAGATGTTGAAAATGAAAATTCCAATGTTACTACAAAATCCCCCAATTTTAAACCTATAAAATCAATTGATGAATCAAATTTACCAAATTGTCCAATTTGTAAATTTTTATTAAGACCAGGAGTTGTATGGTTTGGAGAATCATTACCATTAGATTTAATAACTAAAATTGATAATTTTATTGAGGATAAATTTTTAATGCCTGATTTAATATTAGTTATTGGTACAAGTGGAACAGTATATCCAGCAAATAGTTATGTTGAAAGAGTTAAATTGAAAGGTGGGAAAGTTGCAATTTTTAATACTGAAATTGATGATAATATTTTGAATGGAGAAATTAAAAATACTTGGGGTTTTAAAGGTGATGCTGCTGAATTATTACCTTTAGCATTAGGTGATTTTGAAAGTGGCTTTGGTTGAGATGTTGTCGATTGAACATATATGAACAATCGGTTTAGTTAATGAAGGTTTTGATGAAATCAGGTGGATAAGTTTGTACTTCTTGAATTTTCTTCTTGATTTAAAAGGTGATTTAATTGATGATCGAACAGGTCTAGATTTAGCTTTAGTAGCTGATTTAGTGTTTACAATTGTTTGTTCAACCACGGTATCATCTGGCCAATAAAGGAACAAATCTAAAGTTGAAATGTCAAACTCGTCAAATTCAATTAAATTGTCAGCAACCATGTGTAAGTTGAACTTCAAAAGAATCAGAAGACAGTTGATGAGATAGAATCCGTGCTAAAATAATGATTTATATGCTCAACAAATTTATGAAAAATGGTCATCAATTTGAGTTGAGTTGACAACGGTTAAAACAAAGTTCGTGAGAGCTAAAAAAAGTCACTATTCATTAAATCATTCACGTATACTATAGATTCTTTAATAATTCTACATCATATTTATCTTGAATTACTCTTTGTGGAATAGAACTTGGTTCTGGTGGTAATCCAATTTTTAAATTTGCATCAATTAAAATTTGATTTTTTAACCAAATTTTTCTTTTAGTTATTATGGAAGATTGTAAATTATTTGTTATTATCTTGTTTATTTTTAAACTTGTGTTTAGCCTTGATTGAAGTTTGTCATGTAATTGTTTTAATTGGGTTAGGTCTTTATTATTCAAGTCAAGATCATCCTCCATCTCTTTTTTATAATTCTGTATTAGTTGTTTAGATTCATTTGATAAATTTTCTATAATTCTATCATTATTTGAATTCATTACTCTTTCTGGATGTTCATATTGAATTTGTCTTTTCACAATATTTATAATTTGATTATTTGGATCAGGTTGAATATTATCTTCGTTAGTTTCTAAAATATGCTTTATTCTTAAATTACTTAATTTATATTGATTTAAATCAAATGGTATTGAATCAATTGTTATATTTTCATCAGTTAATAAATTTATAAATTGTTGATCATACCACCATGGTAATTTTAATTCATAATCTTTTTGAATTAATTCTCTATATTTATCTTCTGTTATATTTTCAACACCTTGATACGAATCTTTAAATGATTGTAATTGATCTTTTATATTTTGTAAATTATGTGCACCTTTTCGATGTTTTGTTAATGCATCTGCTCTTGTAAAATGTTTTTCACATTCAGGTATTGGACAAAAGAATGCCTTTTCACCAGTTGGTGCTCTATTACTCATTATGAAGTGTAATGTATGATATTGATATTGAAGTGTGCATACAAACAATTATTTTATCAACTAAAATAAATTTTTCAAAAATGATTCACAATTAAGAAACTTGCAACCACCACCTACAATGTCACAATTACAACTTGAGATCCTTCAGCTATTAGATAAAGAAGGTGAAATACCAAACTCATTAAATAATTCACAACTTTCTAAAATAAATCCCAATGAATTACATGCAAATTTAAGTTCTCTTTGGTCAAGAGAAATGATTAAATTTAATAAAATAGAAACTGATCATTGGATACTTACAAAAGAAGCAGAAGATTATTTAAAAGCAGGAGCAACTCCAGAAATACAAGTTGTTGATGAAGTATTAAAAGCACAATTGGAAGGTTTAACTTTAAATGATTTAAAAACAAAATTAGGTTCAACAGGTATTATAGGACAAGGTAAAGCTTTTAAAAATAAATGGTTAAAAAAAGATGGAAATAAATTAATTGCTGAAGTTAAAGAATTACCAAAAGATGAAGTATTGATAGATTTAAAAGAAATACAAAAAACAGGAAAATTATCAAATAAATCAATTTTAACAGAATTGAAAAAAAGAAAATTAATTAATTTAACTAAAATTATAGGATATGAAATTCAAAAGGGTGATAAATTCTCATTAGAAATTAAAAATTTAGAAACTGATATAACTTCTGATATGATTCAAAATGGAAATTGGAAAAATTCACAATTTAAAGATTATAATTTTAATTCATTTGGTATAATACCTCAATCAGGAGCATTACATCCTTTAATGAAAGTTCGTCAAGAATTTAGAGATATCTTTTTTGCAATGGGTTTTACTGAAATGGATTCTAATCAATATGTAGAATCTGGTTTTTGGAATTTTGATACTTTATTTGTACCTCAACAACATCCTGCAAGAGATTTACAAGATACTTTTTATTTAAAAGATCCTAAAGTTGCAAAAGAACCTGAAGATAAAGAATATTGGGAAAATGTTAAACAAGTACATCAAGATGGTAAATATGAATCTATTGGTTATAGATATCCTTGGAAATCAGAAGAAAGTTTACGTATGGTATTACGTACTCATACAACAGCAATTTCAGCAGCAATGTTAAAAAAATTAGCTGAAAATCCAAAACCAACAAGATTATTTTCAATAGATAGAGTTTTTAGAAATGAAGCAGTTGATGCAACTCATTTAGCTGAATTTCATCAAGTTGAAGGAGTTATAGCAGGTTATGATATTACATTAGGTGATTTAATTGGATTTATGGATGATTTTTTTGGTAAAATGGGTGTTGATAATTTAAGATTTAAAGCTGCTTATAATCCATATACTGAACCATCATTAGAAATTTTTGCATATCATAAAGGTTTAAAAAAATGGGTTGAAATTGGAAATTCAGGAATGTTTAGACCAGAAATGTTAGAAACTATGGGATTACCTAAAAATTTAAGAGTTTTAGGTTGGGGTTTATCATTAGAAAGACCAACAATGATAAAATATGGTGTTTCAAATATAAGAGAATTATTAGGTCATAAAGTTTCATTAGATTTTATTGAATCAAATCCTGCTGCTAGATTAGATGAATTATTGTAGAGACAGATATGTATATATATAAATTTAAGTAATAGACATGTTTAATATAATGGGTTTTTAAACAAATCGTAATAGCATTATTTGAACATAGTTTCAAGGTTAGAATGAAGTTCTATCATAGCATTTTGTACGGTATCCTTGAATCTATCGGTGCTGTAAGACCGAGTGAAATTAAGACGAAAGGGAGAAAGAAATTATTAGATCTAATAAATTTATTTAACATTGGCTCTGATACACTTAGCAAATATACAATCAACTACATGGGTGAATAAACATAATAAGACACAGCAAAAGGAATACTTATAAAGCACGTTAATATAGGTCAATGTTTTATACAAAATGCATTCATAGATTATAATTCACCAAGAATTAGTTCACCAGTTACAGGATTAACTAAAATAGTTCAACTGATATTGAAATAATTGAGTGAAGCATTTAGATAGGCAGTAAGATGTCTATATGTTTTACTTCTAATAATGGAGTCAGATTGGACTTAGAAGTTACACGTTTAGATATCAGTACAGTTTATCTAAATTCTCCACTGAAATGAGAATGAACAACCTTATGTTAAGCCATCAAAAGGATATAATTGAATTAAATCAATATCTTGGCTATTGAAAAAAGGCTTTATATGGTTTGAAACAATCTAGTTGCTTATGGTAGACTCATATATATTTTAAAATATGGGATTGGAAGAATGTGATTTGAAAGCGGGATTATTTATGGAAAAAATGAATTTGAATTAATTTTTGCACTTTATGTTGATGATTAACTTTGTACAAATTCAACCAATTTTACAGATTTAATGTTACAGATTTTCATGATTAATCGACCACTTGTTTAGATTTTAGTCATGGTCCTATTAAAGGGTGTCATAGAATTAAATTTATTAAAATAAATGGAGGGTATTTTTTAGTTTAAAAAATTTATCAAAATTTTATTAAAAAAATTTGAGTTAGATGGAGATGAAACCAACGTGTCAAAATTTTAAAATCCACAGCAAGACCAACTAAGTATAAAAATTTAAGATTATGGATATTGAAGAAGACTTTAAGACTATGATATTATTTAGGAGAAGTCAACTGAAGTAGGAGAAAGTGAAAGATGAATTATTAGATGACGTAGGTATACAATTATATCAATCAGGAGTTGGATTGTTAAAATTTTTTGTGCTCAATACCAGCAACTAGGTTTGCCAATGGAATAACATAGTAATGATATTAATTTGACAGTCAAGCGGATAAAACAAGTCGAACTTCAATATGATTAATCCATGCTTTCGTTGATATAAATGAACAAGATTGGTTAATCAAATTCCCAATTGTCGAATATGCTAATGATGCACATGTTTAAAAAGCATAATCCTTGTGTTGCTGGTTATAAACATTTACTGCATTGTATAAAATATTCAAGAAAAGGTATTGATGATGGTATGAATAAAACAAAAGGCAAGACTCATTATAGCAATAAATGGTTTTTGAATAAGATAGGAAAAGTATTAATGGATGCGCAGTATCTTCAAATAATAATTTTCAATCTTGGGCAATGAATTCACATGCTTTTGAACTTTTAGTATATGAACCAACGGTCAAAAAAAACTGAACTAAAAGTTCAAAAGCTTGTGAATTTGTTGTACTAGAATTAGCACAGATGCGGGATTATGATACAAAGAAATTTTCGATGATATTGGATTGAATTATTTGGGCAACTTGGGCCAATTAAAATATTTGTGCCTACTATTCATAATCTCATATCATCTTAAGCTCAATATTTTGATTCAGGTCATGTATAATAATATCATTCTTCCATAAGACAGCATCATAATGATTAATAATTTGTGAAAATACCGATTCGGTTCTTGCGGATTTCAAAAATATGATTGGCTTTTAGCTTTAAACCAAGTATTTACTACCGTATTTTTACAATCAGCAATAACTTTATCAGTGATTCACAAATTTGTAAAATTGAAATCATTTTCGTGATGATGTTTCAAATTGCAAAAAATGATAAGACATGACATGTTTCAAATTCAAATGAGCAAACAATAAAATTAATAATATTATTAAGCAAATTAAAAACTCCGAGTAAAATAATTTCTTAAATAAAAGTCGGTAATTGAAGATCATTCAAATTAAGGTACCCACCAATAATTATATAGGCTATTAGTACAAAAGTAGATAACAACAAATACACAAACAACAATAGAAATTAACTATTGTATATAAAATGTACATAAGTGGTGCAGCAATTCAACGTTTTCTATAAAAAATTATTTGTTTAACTGAAAAAGAAGGTTATGGTCCTCTGATTACATCATTTTCAAAAGGGGTAATTCTATAGAGAATATATTTCTAAAATTTACTCGATTTCTCGATGACTATTATTTTATACTAAGCATTAATTGGTAACTGATTTTTAAAACTTATTTATCATTGGGGTAACTAATTTAACTAAGTTTAAATCTTAAATTGCTTCAAAATTCAATGGAGTATTTCATATCTGAAAAAACAATAAAAATATAAAACTAGGCTTAAAAAATTAGTAATTAAAGAATCCAATAATTTAAACTTTAACATTCTCTTCATTTCGTATTCTTCTATTTAATCTCCTCAAGTATCTCGTCAACTTGTATACTTGGCATGGTTAGGATAGATTTGTATAATGATCACTAAGTTTTAAATGTATAGCAATCAAGTTATTGCACTACTTATTTTACTCCCTTAATCGTCATTTAAAAAAATTTTATAACTAGGCAAAGTAATTCATACTAACAAAGGTAAAACCTAAATAAACCTAAAATTGATTCACATAACCTTAAAAATGAATACAAAGAGTATAGCCGCATACAACAGCAATGTTAAAATAAAAATAGATCTATTTTTTAACATTCCAAACAAATTTACTAAAAACTTAAAGTTTAATATCTTTTGAATTCAAAACTTTGTAGCAGTATATAACTAATCAAATTTCCTTCTTTCTTTCCTTAGATTTTAATTTTCTTAAATTTTTGATTCCTAATTTATATTCAAATCGTCAAATTAAATCAATCACCAATAATGCCTTTTACTTGTTCAGATATCATTAAAATCTTTTTTGCTATTATATTTCCTCCATTAGGTGTTGTATGTGACTTTTTTATTCATTGATGATATTATGGATTATCATGATTACTAACTTTCACTATTTTTAGTTCCTTGAAGTTGGTTGTACATCACCATTATTTAGTATGTTAATTTAACCTTTTCAAAGCGCTAACAAAAACACAACATCCGTACCGCACACATCCGTACCGCAGTAACTAATTGCGCGCTACCAATTGATGAACCAAATACTAACTTTCAAAGTTTCAATATTATTAACTATATTGGGTTTTATCCCTGGTATTGTATATGCCTTATACATTATTCTAAAGTTCTAGTTTAGTCGCAATTGATTGTGTTTCAACTGATTTAAAGAAGTCTAAGAAGTTAAAGTTGCAAAATTAATTAAATTTTTTTAACGGGTAAAAAAATTGCGAGCGAGAACATTTAGGGGGTAAAAGTTCGCACAAGAAAAAATAAAAAAATTAAGTTTAAAAAAGTGCGAAAAAAAGAATCAAGAGATTCTATGATTAAGAATAAAGATCAAGTTATTTGAAAATAGATCAATTAAAAGATAATAAAAATTTGCAATCATTTCTTCTTTGAAAAATTTTTATATATAATTTCTCAAAGTCATTTGTTTTATATTAATATATGTTTGATTCTTATTTGTTTTAAATTTTCAACCAATTTAATCATATTATTTATAAGTTTTTCTGTATATTCTTTGAATTCTAATATCATAATTGGTGCTTCCAAATACCCATCTAAAAATATGCTAGCGATTGATATCATGGAATTTATCGATCCTTGAAAAGATGAGTATAAAACATCAAATGGTGAAGGAAGATTGTAGGTCGTCATGAATTATATAGAGTTAACCAAGAGAATAGTACTGGAGATATCGTTGAAGCATATATCAAAAAACTTCACAGGCAATATTTTACCAAGCACAGTGGAGATTGTTTTGCTCGACCGCCCCATGAATCACAAAGAAAAGCATAAGGACAATCTCGGTGCTATCGTTCCTTTATGTTAAATCACGACAGTTACAAGAAACCTTTTTCCACGAATGATAATATTGTTTTATGTAGCTACAATAGCTTAATACAAACAAACGAAGAAAACGCTGAAATTTTCCTTACGGTCATTGATATTTATTTTGTATTGACAAGAATGATCTCCAATGTTCTATTGAGATCTCTCTGATATTCTCGAATTGAGTCTAGCTGCTTAGTAGTACTGGGATTTTTTTGTTCCGCAATAAATCATTTTGGTCAGACAATTACCATCTTTTGGATTTCCTTGTTCAATTATTATTTGAACTCCTCCCCTGAATGATAAAACTATTCGAAAAAGACTGGCTGTTCCTTTGTACTTTTGAAAAACCGACTATTAACAATTCAATGATTAGCTTGGAAATTTGAATTGGAGAATTAGATTTTATAAATCAATTACGAAATAACGACAAATTCATTCAGCAACGGATTTTTCAAAAAGTAACTGATATCGTAATACTATTTGGCAAGCAGATAAGTAGGTTGATAAGACTGGCCATTAGGGAGTGAAATGTTTCGAGTCAAGCATATCTTTCGATAGTTAGCTGTTTTCAAGGTTTTAAATTTCACTTCAAATTCATATAGGTATTTACCGAGTTAACATAACCATAATGACGTTGAAGAGCTGCGGAAGATATATTTGGGAAAGTTTTCAGCCAAAATGGGGTTTCCATTATTTCGAAACAAGATTGTTTAGTTTTTGATCCTCTTAATCAGACCGGCGAGCTAGAGTTTAAGCAAATCACCAGCATCATCTCTTTCACGTTTTTGGTCATGCTCCGTTTTACCATTTGTTAAAAGATCTACTTCTTTTTAGGAGTCAACAGTTCAGCAATTACCAGATCAATTTATAGAAGTTATTGAAGAGATTTTAAATCCATAGTTTGTTTCTACATCCTGTTAGTGTATGTCAATCCAAAGATGTGAAATAATAGCCATAAAGAGGTTTTGAAGAAATGTACTACAATCAATTGAAATTATGTTTACAAAAACTATTACGAATTAATTTTCAAATTTCAATTTAGTTGTGAATCCAAGAGAAGTCGTCTAAATTTTTCCTCCCATAAGTGACCCATATCACGAACTCGGTTTCATACGCTCTAACAAGAGCACGGCTAGATTGCCCAATACCAACTAATTTGATGAACAACTCTTTTAATTCATCTGCACCATTAAGTTTCTGCAGTTCATCTACTTTTATCAATTGTAAGGTTTTCATGTTGATACAATTATCTATTTTTAGACAAGATAAATGTTCAACCTTGTATCCGGATAAAGCTAATTCTTCCAAAGTCGATGGAAACTTTTGGGCGGTCAACATTGAGTAACTAATTCCATTATCACCAAAATTCAAATACCTTAATTGATTTAAATTACTGAACTCACCTTTCAATTGTATCAACTTTAATCCTGTGATTGTTAGTGCTTCTAAAGAACAAGGAAAATTGTTCAAATCTATCACTTGAATACTCAACCCTTTCAATATTAAAACCTTTAATCTTGTGCAGCTTTTAATACAAATTTGTGAAGGAAGTTGAATTCTGCTATTCGAGTTGTTGACTACCGAAATGTCAAAAATTCTAGAATGGGATTTACTCAAATCCAAATGTGTAATATCAAAGTTATTGATTTGCAATGTATTAGTCATTTCAAATACTTTCCTCTTTTTATTTGGGTGTCCGCTGGCTCCTTCAAAAACATTATGCTCATTTATTAAAAACCATGCGGGATCGAGCTTTTCCTCTTTATTGTCAGGTGCAGCCAAAGCGTTCCATCCGATCTCAAAATGATTTAAATTTGTCAGTTCCTTTAAATTTATTTGAAAAATATTTGACACTGTGTTGTATGAGAAACAAAATTGCTGGACGTAAGGATGATTTAAACACTTATCGACTTTTAATATTTCACAAGCAATAATTTTGAGGTCTATCATGTGTTCTGGTAATGATGCAAAAAGATCGATTAGATCAAGGTTTTGAATTTCACAAAGCTCCAAAGTGTGAAGGGTTTTCAAGCAAAGGTTACCCCCCAACTCAATACTATTGGATTCTCCATATGATTCTCCATCAATCTTCAAAGTTTTTGTATTCAAGGGAAGTTTAAAATTGGATCCAAGAAGAAAAGAATTCCCTTCGCTTGTGAAATCTGATATTTCAAATTCTTTGTTTATTCCTTCTTTAACAAAATCATGCAATTTAGTGATATCGGATTGATGGTAAGAAGGATTTAATATTAAAGTTTCTAATGAATTAGGAAAAAAGCATTTGATAATATTATATAAATTCCAACAACAAAAAATTTCAATGGTTCGCAAACAATTGTATTTTCTCAAGTTTCCCAAGGTTTTAAAGCCACAGAAGCTAAACTTAATGAATTTGATCGTGCTAGATAATTGAAGAGCATCCAACGATTCCACCCCTGACATAAATTTACATTCGAAATATTCAAGACATTGTAAATCTCTCAAATTTACATCAACATTCTCATCACCATAAATATTTAATGTTAATTTTCTTAAAGATGTAGGAAATTTAGCCACAAAAAAATTGTGATAAATTGTTGTCAAAATGTTTATTTTACTATATTGAATCCTTTGCAAATAAATCTGGAATGCTTTTAACTCTTCAAGCGTTACTTCCAATGGAGTATCTTTAAACAATGTATCTTTAAACAAATGAACCCCCACCACATTAAAGTCTTTTAAAATTAGTTCCAAGTCCACATGCATGCTATTTGTAATTAAAAGTTCAAATTCAGCATGACGGTATTGATTCATATTTCTAATTTCAACTGAAGATTCATTTTGTGAGTCCACGGGTTCTTCTTTTAATTCTAATAACTCATTCATTTTATTTGCTTCTATGACTATTCTCGAAGGTTTGAAATTGTATAATTCATATAGTTCTTCTAGATCTTTTAATGAGCCATCAGCGAGTATTTGCATAAAATCAGCAGGTTGATACTTGAAAACCCTTGCGTGTAAAGCGAAAAGTTGATACTTGGAAAACCTTGCTTGTAAAGCATAATTTTGTAAAACTGGGATTGATATTAATTCCTCAATTTTTGATTTATCATTTATATATTTGATGATTAGGACCCATAATTCAACTGGTAATTTAAGAAATAGATCCATCCTTATCTCTAACCATGAAATTTGAGTGAATATAAATAGGTGTAATAGTTTGTTTTGGTGAATTTGATAGTGAGTGTTTTGATAAATTTGTTGTATTATTTTTAATTTCTTTCAGTAATTATTTAATTTGATTTTTAGATTGAATTATCTACACGCTACCATACAACGTTTCAGAATTTCATCGTCTAATTTATGGTGTACCAATCAAAGGAACCAATATTAATCGATGTAAAAAGAACTTGACACGCGTGACAAAGTTCTCACAAGAGTCCTACAGTTCAAGTTAAAAGCAAAACAATCATAACATGGTGCTTTTAACCATGATTGTTGGGCTCTAGTTAGTTGTTCTAGGACCATTTTCAATAAAAGTTCAGCCTCTTTCGTAATCCTTTCGTGTCTTCAATGAATGCTGCACCAGGACATGGTATAGTTTTCACTCAAGAACTGTTGTTATCATTTGTGTTTCAGTTAAATGCTTTTGTAAATTACTTCTCAAAAAATATAGTTTTACAAATTACAATAATATCAAATAGACTACACAATAGTTAAATATTCTTACGTTCATATTATAGTATAGAATATAAAGTCATTAAATATCGGTATTCAGCTTTTAAAATTCGATTTTACAAACATCTAGAAAATAGAATTAGAGACTTCACCAAAATTTCTATAATTACATACATTATTTATTAATTAATCTATTATCTAAATTATTATAGTTACATATATATATTGTTTTGTAAAGTCTAATCATTATGATGTAAAATTCTATCAAATTTTTCATAATTAAAAATAGATTTTCTTAAAGGTTTATTAAATTTTGTATTCAGTTGGAGTAGTTGATGATAATCATTATTTAAAGAAATTTCATCTTTTGAAAACATTGAACCAATATCTTTCATATTTGTTTGCGTACCATTTGGTAAATTAAACATCATTTCTAATTCTTGTTTATGAAAGTTTGTAGCGTTGTGAGTTATATAATATTCTGATAAAATATCTGGATTACGAATTAGTATTTCTAAAATTTCATCTTCTGATAAATTTTGAACTATATCAATCATTGAATCTTCAAGCAGTGATTTTAAAAATTTTAATTTTGATTCTTCAATCCATAAATTTAATTTATCAACAAATATAAATCCACCATATGAATAATTTTTTAAACCTTTTTCACCATATTCCATTTTTAAAATTTCTTCTAAATTATTGGGGATATATACTGGTATATCACCTAATTTTGTTAATCTCAATGGAGAAATTTCTTCAAATGAATAAAAATGTGGGAAACGACAATTATAAATAGTTGAAGTTTTACCTTGTAAAAAATTTTGCTCCAAAATTGAATCATATCTTGATGGTAGAATTTCATTACTTACTCCTAATCCTGTAATATCAATATATGAACCAGTATCAATATCTATAAATCTTGCATCTATATGATTTTCTTTATAAGATTTTGATCTATGATGAATAAAAGTTGAACAATCAATAAAATATTTTCCATAACCTTCATTTATATCTTCCACTACCAAAGTTTGATTATAAGTTTTACAAAATTTAATTAATTCATTTGCTGGCATTTGAATATCAATATCTTCATCAAATGGAAATAATAATGAATTCCAATACCAAGCTAATAAAGGGCCATGAGCAATCCAACTTATTATTCCCTTTTGTTGAGAAAATTTAAACCAATTTCTTAATATTCTATCTAATAATATTGATTCTCTAATTTGTAGTTCTTCAATTGACCAACCAGATTTTAAGAATCTTAATGCACCATTAAAAAATCTCCATTCATAATGCCATCCTGCATCATGATCATTTTCAGAATTACCAAAATTTAATCTTGCCATTCTAAAATATGTATGTTCTTTTTTATTATTATTATTTATTTTTTTGGTAATTTTTAAACCATCATAATATTGTTTTTCAAATCTTGTTAACTTGAGGTTATTTATCTCACTTAAATCAAAATTTAATTCATTATGAATTAATGAATTCATTTTGTTAATTCTTTTTTCAAATTCTTTTATTTGAAAATCTATTTTATCTTGTTGATAATCAAATGATGATTCAGGTAAATATATTTCAGTAGGTTGAATTTTATTTATGGATGGTTCAGGATTTACATCACTAACAAGATTATTAAACTCTTTAACTGGATCTAATTCAATAATTTCATCATCAATTTTCCCTTCTCTAGATAAATAATTTTCAAATAATGAACCATCAACAATACGTTGTTTCCCATCAATTTGAGCTTCATATGTACCATTTTCACTTAAAAATATTATTGATAAAGGATTTGAAGCATAAGTTAATAAATGAGATTTTCCTTCTAACATTCTAACTTCATTTGATGCTTTATTTGTTGGAGATTTTTTAACTGCAAAACCAGGTACAAAATCAATTGATGATAAATTCATTAAATCTAAATCATCTTTCATTATATCAAAATTGTTTATACAATAATCTTGAATTTTTGTAGGAATATGATGAAAAGATTTCATATATTCACAATTTTTTCTTTTTTTATGAGGTTTTATTAATTCTTGATTAAGCATTGTTAAATCTACCCAATCTTGCCATGCAAATGGGATGACAATTTCATGTTTTTTTGATATATCATTTGTTGGATTTTTGGTGAGATATTGATTTTTTATATCTGATAAATATAAAGATAATGTAAATCTTGGATCATAAAATATTGCAGGTTTGTTTATCCAATTTTCTTTTAAAAATTCATCTTTTTTAATTTGGATTTTATGATTAGTTAATTCTGTATTTGTTAACCAATGTTTTGGATCATTTGGGACATTTTGAAGTAATTGTTCTATTTTATCTTCAGCTGTTTCTGGTATTGTAGTTGGTTCTGTGTTTGTTGTTGTAGTTGTTGTAGTTGAACTTTCAGGTACTTCAATAACTTGTGGTATGTCATCTAATGAAAATCCACCACCTAAACCTTGATGAAATTCATTTTTATGGTTTGGAGCAGGTTTTAAGATTGGTTTTTGTAGTATTTGTTTACTCTTACTCTTGTTCTTATTCTTAAACTTAAATAACTTTTTTGGTGATAATGATTTTGATTTTTTTATAAAAATTGGTATACATATTGTATTTATAATTATTATTAATATAAATGATATAAGTAGTAGTTTTCTTTTATTAGATAGTATAATACCATGTTGTTGTAATTTTTTATTCATTGGCTATATGTGTGTATATTTCATATGATTTGTAGATCTTGTATGTGTATGGTTGAAAAGTATGTCAGTAGTTATTTGTGTGAATGAATAGATAAATGAGAATGACTTGAGCTTAATAAATAGGTGTTAACTAGATTTGTAAATGAATGTAAGTTGATTACGATGTTTTGAAGTAGATTAAGATATAGAAGTGAAAAGTATCACAAGATTTGATACTCAAAATGAAAATTTTAAGTACCACAAACTACGGATGAACAATTAATTTAATTAATGACATGACACGAAGATTCGTTATAAGACTAAAGTTTTCTCGCATTAAATCTACGTCGATCTTCGCACTAAGATGTCTCACACTTCTCGCGCTAATCATTTTGGTGAAACAATAAAAAAAAATTTAATATGCCACTAATTTTAGGGTATTCATGGCGGTTAAAAAACATTGTTTAGTGACATTAAGATTGCTTTTTTTTTTATTTATTTCTTATCATCTTACAGAGACTGAAATATATATTTTGAAATTTCAAGAGTTATCATGAATCTCATCACACTATTTAATCAGATCTTGGTTAACAATTTCAGTAAGATTCTCAACCGAGGGTGTACAATAAATCATCTGACAATGTCTCCCTTTACATCCATCCCGATAAAGAAATAAGGTTTTGTCACCTGGTCCCTTTTATTACTGTTTACGTTTTCTTATTAAACGAAATTTGACTATTGACATTTCACACAAACGAAAAATTTCATTTAAGCGCAATGAGATTTTTTTTTTTTCAAAACTAGTCTAATTGTTTAGATTTAAATTTTCAATTTTTTTCCGTTTGCATTTCAGAACGGAATTATTCAAATCTATATTAATCAAGCCGATATCTATAATCCTGGCTTATAACTTGTGGCCAGGTACTTCTACTTTCTTTCCTAACCATAGTGCCACTCTACAGCTACAACTACGTACTCCTTCACTTAAATATGTCAAAAAATAGAAGATATAAGCCTCTTTTGAGCCTTTTAAAACTCGTAACCATTTTTGACTAAAATAAATCAAGATCCTCTTTGTCAAAATAGTTTCGAGACATTAACAAAAACTAAGACACAAAAGCAATTTTATTGTCACACGACACTAATTGTTTTAATATATACGAATTTAACTATCATACATAATATCATCAATAAATAATATTTACAACCAAAATTTTTATATTTTTACAACCAACTTTCTTTATCTCGATTTCATTTACAACCACCATTTACCACTTCAAACACACATATATTCACCCCACACATACATATATGATAGAATTAAAACTACTACGAAGTATATTTTTAATAATACTATTTATAAATTTATTTTATTTTAAAAAATATTATCAATTACAAGAAGATTATTTAGTAAAATTAGCAAAAGATCATTCATCATCAATAAATTATAAAACAGATGATTTAATTGAATTTAATAAAAATTTAGATTATCATTTATTAAATACAAATGAAAAAATAAGTTATTTACTAAATAAAGTTAAATTAAATAATGATAATCAATATCGGTTAGCTAATACAGTGCCCGAACATGTGAGTATTGATATAAAACCAAAACATTATTTACCTATAGAAGAGGAAGATCCACTACAACATCAACAAATACTACTAAACAACGAAAACATTCAAAAAAATGAATCTTGGTTTTATAGATCTGAATTATTTTATGAACCAAATTTTATACTATCTATATTCCTAAATGAATTAAAATATCAACTTTCCACGAAAAATCCTAACAATGAACAATCAAAAGACCATTTAATTCAAATGCCATTTGCATGGGAAGATTGGGTAGATTTAACTATGCTTAATGAAGAAATTTTAAAACCCATTGACGAAAAAAGAACATGTCAAGATTTACAATCAAAAGCAAATAAAAAAACAAAATATCCTGGATGGTGTAAAAATTTAATTGATTTAAATGATGAAGAAATTGAAGAAATTGGTTTAAAAATTGAAGATTTACCAGGATTTATTGTAAAAACAAGTCCAATGAATAAAGCTCATCATTTAGAAGTTATGTTACAAGGTAAAGGTCATTTATTAACAAATCAAGAATTACCAAATTCAATTATATTTTTAACAAAAAATGGAACTTATGAAACTCAAATATCAAATAAGAGGCAGAGACTTGTTAGAACTGAATTATTTGAAACTTATTTAAATAGAAATAATTTATCAGCTTCTGAAGTAGTCACATTAAATCCTCAAATTGAATATAACTCATTAATTGAAACTATCCCATCAAGACCTTTAAAATTAGAAGATGATATATACAAAATGAGACAAATAACAAGACAAACCTCCACAAATTCATCAAGAATGCTATATTTAGATAAAGATTCTTTTCATTATAATCAAGAATCAATAGATGAACAAATAAGTGAATATGAATCAAGATTAAAAAAAATTGATAATGCAATAACAAATGAATTAAAATATGATCCACAAACTATAAAAGATAATAAATTAACAAGAAAAGAATTCAATCATTATAATGGTTTAAAATTAGCAAACAAATACTCAGTGCTAAAAGAACCAACATATTATAAATTAGCAACATTAAGAAAAGATAAATCAAATCAAGATGCTGGTTGGCATTATGAATGGAGATTTTTTAATGGAGCATTAAGATATATAAAAGATGATTCATGGAATTTACAACAATTAGAAATAAGAGAACAAATTATATTAGATAGATTATTAAGAAATTGGTTTAGATTTGCTGAAGAAAAAGGTATAATAAGTTGGATTGCTCATGGACCTTTATTAAGTTGGTATTGGGATGGATTAATGTTTCCATTTGATATTGATATTGATATTCAAATGCCAAGTTCAGAATTAAATAGATTATCATCAAATTATAATATGACTTTGGTGGTGGAAGATATAAATGAAGGATATGGAAAATATCTTATAGATTGTTCAACTTTTTTACATCATAGAGATATAGCATCAAAAGATAATCATATAGATGCAAGATTTATAGATATTGATACAGGTACATATATTGATATAACTGGAATTGGTATAAATAATGCTAATCCACCACCAGAATATGATAGTTATATAAAAACAAAACAAAAAAAAGGAGAATCTATTGAATTATATATGGATAGAAGAAAACATTGGTTAACATTTGAAAAAATAAGTCCATTACATTATTCAATGATTGGAGGAGTTCCCGTATATGTTCCTAATGATATTATGTCAATGTTAAATAATGAATATTCAGGAGGAACAAGATCATATTATTATAATGGTTATTATTTTGTACCATGTTTAAGATTATGGTTACAAGAATCAAAGATAAAAACCATTTTCAAAGAAGATCAATATTATTCAAAAACAAAAGAAAATGAAAAAGAAAAATTAATAGAACTTATCAAGAAAATGGATAATGATCAAAAATTAAAACTTCTTGAGCTTAATAATGATATATTAATAGAATATTATCTAACTCAAAAATTAACAAATTTTCATAATAATGAAAAAAAATTTATGTTTGATTATTCTTTACAATTATCAAATTTTAATTTATCCACCAATGAAGCTTATCATGAATTAACTTCAATGTTTAAAATGTCTGATCCATTAAGGAAAAGTTTATATGATTTTGAATATTTTCAAAGATTTAATATGTAATGATTTGCATCAGTTTTATTTATTAATAGCTATTTATTTATGAATTTAATGATTTAGAAAAGTTTTAATTGTGTTTTTAGTTCTGTTCTCTGAATGTTTGATAAATTATTTGATCTGTTAGAGTTTCTTTTCTGTAAGGTATATACACATACATTATATACGTTTAGAAGAAGTGGTTGGTAATTATGGAAACTGCAAATGTCAGTGAGCTTCCTATTGGTCATGAATCAAAGAGCACACTAACATTACCAATTTCGATGACTACCAATCACTTGCCTCTAATGTCTACAACTAAAAAGGATAGAAGAAGTTTTGCAACCTTTTGAAAGATTTAGATCTTTCCTTATGATGACTCTTTATTCTTGAAGCGATTATACTTAGCTTGTTCTTCAAATCAACACCAATATAACCGAGAATGAATGATTTAACATCAATTCCCTTCATCTCTCCTCAGAAATTGATATCGATCCTTAATCTTTTCAAGTTCTTTAATATCAATCAAGTTTTATTTTTTCCATCTGTTTCTGCTCTGTTAGCATCATAAAATTAATTTGATGATTTTGCTTCAGCTTTTCTTTAGGAATTTTTATGGCTCACTCAACATCTAAATTGATTGTCTCCGAAAGCATAAACAAGTTTCAAAATGTAATTTCAAATAGTAGATGCTGGAGACAAATGAAGCGACATCTTAATGATTGAAACAAAAGTTTCAAAAGGTCAGGATGATATCACCACCTTTCAAGAGTTTTGTTCCATCTTTCAAAATGTAGCTTCGTTTGTGTTCAACATCTACTATTGACCAGCATAATTGAAATTTTGCTTCTGCTTTTTTCAATGGATTGTTTATAGCAACTCAACATCTGAATTGGACTGTCTATGAAAGTATGAACAAGTTTCAAAATGTAATACCAAAATAGTAAATGCTGGAAACAAATGAAACAAAATTTTCAAATAACAACAAAAGTTTTAAAACGTCATGATGATATCACCACCTTTCAAGAGATTTGTTTTCTCCATAAAAATTCAGCTTCCTTTGTGTTCAACATTTACTATTATCTAGCATAACTGGGACCTGTATCCTTTCAATTTTGTCACTTCTTAAATACTTATTGACCTTTCGAAAAATGTAGCTGGTTTATCATTTGGTTCTGGCAATCCATTTCTCATTAGCCATTCAATTCCACTTTGAATTGTTATGCATGTCTCTGTTTTGAGAATGATTTCTGTATTAACTTACTCAATGTGTACTAAAATCTTTAACTTACACGTATAAGTTATAAAAATTGTTGTTTTCTCTCATTCTTTTTCTCTCGCAAAAATTATAAAAAATTATTGCAGATAATCAAATCTAATCTAATCTTTTATAATCAAGATAATGATCAAATACGCGTTTCAACAACCAATAAGACGTGTAAATGTTTTTAACACGTTAAGATTATATTCTCGTTATACTAAAGCAGCTTCTAATACAACAACTTCATCATCATCATCACAACCAATTAAAAAAATAATAGAGGATGAAGATGCAGAAATAATAGATACTCCAGTATCAAGTAATTCTATACCATCATCAATAACATTTAATGATTCACCAATCGAAAATTTAAATAAAGAATCAACCACCACTCCAAATGCAGTTATAGATTGGTCAGATTCATATCATGGATTAGGATCAAAACCTTTTTCAAAAGAAATAAGTGATATATTATTAGCTCCCATAGATGATTTAGATATTGAAATTAAACCAGATGGTTTATTATATTTACCAGAAATAAAATATAGAAGAATTTTAAATAAAGCATTTGGACCAGGAGGTTGGGGGCTTGTACCAAGAACATCAAGTCATATAACAAAATCTCAAATATCAAGAGAATTTGGATTAATTTGTCATGGTAGATTGATTAGTATAGCAAGAGGAGAACAAGATTATTTTGGCGGGGAGGAAAAAATTACAACAGCATTAGAAGGTTGTAAATCAAATGCTTTAATGAGATGTTGTAAAGATTTAGGGATTGCAAGTGAATTATGGGATCCTTCATTTATTAGAAAATGGAAATCTAAATATTGTGAAGAAGTATTTGCTGAACATGTTGTTAATAAAAAGAAAAAGAAATTATGGAAATTAAAAAGTTTAAAAAAATTAGAATATCCATATAAACAGATTTAAGAATAATTTTTTAAAGAGACTTGTAAATAAATAATGTTATACACATTTCATTAATTTATGAACTCTACTTAACTCTTATTTCTCTTCTTCAATCACTCTAGCTGTTGATAAGACATTTAAATCTTGAAAAGTTTCAGTAGCAGGTCTTCTATTCCAAACATCCCAAAATTGTTGTTTTGTTAATTTTTCATTTGATTGATTTAAATCATATTTAGCATTTTTAACAGGTGAACTTGCAGATTGAGCCCAATAAGCTCTATCTATTATAGTTGCTGCAGTTGTACCTAAAAATCCTGTAATAATTTTTGTTCTTGGAGGCATATTTTTAAACCCTAAACTTAATATTAAAGTATTTGAACCAATTAATCCCCAAAATATATTCCAACAATCATTTTTTTCTCTTAAATTTGCTAATGATGATTGTATACCTTTTGCAACTGTTATAAATGTTATTGCCGAAATGGGGATAGTTAATTTAAATGTTGTACGTTTCCACATATATAAAAATGCATATGATCCAACTGTTGAATAAAAACCAAATTTAAATAATTCAAATACTTGTTTTTTTGTATCTATTGGTTTCCATTGTGGATATCCTATACCTCTACTAAAATTTGCTAAAGGATTTGGATATTTTAAATGTGGTACCTCTATTATTCCTTGTTCAGACATTATGACGAGTTATGTATGTGTATGTATTGTGTGATTGTAAATATATATGTGTATAGTGGTTGATGGTATGAATTGACCTGATTAATGGGTATGGTGTTGGTTTAAGATAGGTGGTTTATGTTTGATTCTTTGATGTCTTAGTTTTACTTTTTTCTTTACATTTGTTAGGTCCAATCATTGAAATTAATTTTTAAATACAAAAATTGGTAGCTTTGTGTGTCCTAAAGTTTAATTACACAAATCTAACTTTTGCGACACTTAAAATTTTTAAATTTTATTTTTCTCACTCTTTACAAAATAAAATTATAATGTGTATCATAATATCAAGTTGCAACCAACTAACCAACCAATTATCCATTTAATTTTCTTAATAGTCATGTCAACAACATCTAAAATCTTAGCAATTACAGCAGTAGCAGCAACAGCCATAACAGGATACGCCATATACTTTGATTATCAACGTAGAAATTCACCCAATTTTAGAAAATCATTAAAAAAAAATCAATTAAAACAAAAAAAATTAAAAGAAAAACAAGAAAATGAATCAAAACAATCAAAATTAGAAAATGTAAAAACAGCATTAATGGAAGATTTAGTAAAAAACCCAATCCCAACAGATTTAAATGAAAGAGAACAATTTTTTATGGAACAAGTTGCTATTGGTGAACAAAAATCCAAAAGTAATTCATTAGATGCTGCTATATGTTTTTATAAAGCTTTAGCTGTATATCCTAATC
The DNA here is from genome assembly GCF_024610245.1 of Lodderomyces pseudojiufengensis. Lineage (NCBI taxonomy): Eukaryota > Fungi > Ascomycota > Pichiomycetes > Serinales > Debaryomycetaceae > Lodderomyces > Lodderomyces pseudojiufengensis. The sequence goes on from NW_026261538.1 coordinate 41,233, forward strand.
CAACTGATATCTTGGGTGTTTATCAAAAAACTGTACCTGAAGATGTTTATGAATTAATTGTTATGATGGTTGCTATTGCTCCAACTCAAAATATTTCAAGTATATTAAATAAAAATCCTGCTGAAATGAAACCAACTGAAGAAGATTTAGATTAAATCTGATTTTTGAATATATAGCATAATGAAGGAGGATAAAAGTGGTAGAAACTGAAGGAGGAGAAACAAAAAGGGAGAAGAAGAAGTATAAAATTGAGTGGAGTTTGAAATTTTGTAAATATTAGTTTATTTGGTTGTATACTTAGAGATTTAATATATAATTTAATAAATGTTTTGTCTATATTACCTGTTTCTAAAATTAGTGTTTAAAGTATTTACTTATTTATATAAAAATCGACTCGATTGCAATTTTGAAATTTCATTCGTTTGTTAATATTGGATCCTTGATCAATGAGCGGAAGTCAATTGAGTTTGAGGGAACGAGGCCTCATAGAGTACAACAAGCACGTTCCTCTAGGGTAAAACAGAACAAAAAGGGTACAACAATCGAAGCAAAGGGTACAACACCCGCTTCAAAATGTCCTCTCTTCTGAGATTTGTGGCATTACCACTTGAATCATTTAAATATGGCTCTAACAATAATTAAAAACTTCAATCTATTAGTTTTTTTTAATATACACTTTTCAAAATAAATTATTATTGATAACTTGGTGGATTAATTCCATCATTTAATTCTAAAGGTTGATCATTATCATTAATTATATTTTCAATATTATTATTCAACAGATTTCTATGACTATTATTTTGGTTGTCATGTTGATGTCTTTTATGATAATCATTAATAGATTTTTCTTGAGCTCTAAATACTCCATCTAATATATTTATAGCAGTTTCTTCATCATAACTATATCTTATGAAAAAATAATGTAAATATGTTATAATTGAAAATAATATAGTTGTTATTGTATAACCTATTAATATTAATATTTTTATAGTACATTTTTGCCATTTTGGTTGTTCTTGAGGATGTAATTGATGTAACTGCTGCTGTTGTTGTTGTTGTTGTATTGATGGAGTGTTTATTGATTCAATTGATTCTATACTTGTGTTATTTATTCCTCCTTCTTCATTAGTATTATTACTTAGACGTGATCGTATTGTACTATGTGGTTGTAGTTGTTGATCTTGTGTAATAGTTTCTGTTGTTAGATCTGGTGATGATAAATCATTCCAGCTTTCTTCTATCTCCCCATCAATTTCTTGTACCACTCTTGAGTTATTATTATTAATTACAGGATCCATTAGTAAGCTAGTGGTTGATACTGTTACTTTTTGATAATTATGAGATGGGGTTTTTCCTTCGTTTAAAATAAATAATAATATTTTAGATCTTTTATATAATAAATTAATTATTGATTAGACTATTTTAAATTTGGGGCAATTGTAATATATAATAATAATGAAATTTAGTCCGAATAAAATGATGGTTTGAAAAGTAAATGATGCTTATTACTTATTCCGGAGTTTAAGATTGAAAGGTTACTCAATAACAATAACAATAAAGCTATTGTTCTTTTAATTCTTCTTCTTTCGTAAGGTTAGTTTTATTTTATCATGTGATAATTCTTTCAATCGTATAACATAGTAAAATTAATCTAGAACAATATGGTATAAGATCTACCAAATGGACAGCCAGATCTCATGTTTCTATACTTAGAATTGGAACTTGTAATTTAGACGATTTACATTTTTTATTGGTTTTAGTCTTGGTCCATTGAAGCAACCGTTGTAATTTATATTAGTCAGGATCAATCATTTATCATTTAGACTTTTCAATGACACTGCACGTTATTTTTCAAACTATACGAATTACTCAGAGAAAGCAATCTTATCGTCTCTATCGATATAGCCTTCGATTCCTATATCTCATATGATTTTGACTTTTTATTATTAGAATTGATGGGTAAAGCTTCCTAAGTTACATTTCTTTTTCTTCGTACATTTATTATTCCCAATTGCGCAATTGATGTACATCATTTAAATCTACTTGAAACAAAAAATTCCGTCAAAACAGCTCTTTTTTCAACGTTTGTTTGTGAGTGAAGCTTGTATCGGCTAGTAAAACGGAAAATTATTGTTTCAAGTTGAAGATATATTTGAAAGAAAGCCAGGTCTGATGGAATTAAAAAGAGAAATCATCAAGAGGAAATGAGCAGCGTTCTGATGGCGAAAAAGTCTCTTTAAAAACCTAAACATAATGTCTATCCAGACACAAATTACTCTTTTTTGTCAAGTCTCTCCAAGTTGTATACTAGACAAGAAGACGAATCAAATTAGTATAGTATGTGAGTACAAGGGGTTTTAATTTAAGTGAATCAAGATCTTAGATTTTGTTTCATATTATTACACAAATTCATAGAATGTAACCAAATTTTATATGGACACCATTTTTCTACACATTCTTTTAGAGAACTGGTTAGTCACGAAACTCAATTCGTTTTAAATTATAATTCTGGATAGGTGAAAAGTTCTTTTATTTGATGTTTATTGAGAATCATAAATCTTCAATTTCATTTGGCATATAATCAGGACGGCAACTTAAAAATATATGCTTCAACTTTATTGTCCTCAAATTCTTCATTTGCAGTGGGTCTAAACAAATTCGTAGCCTCTGGATCCTTGATCTATACCCATTATTCTAGATGTCATAGTAGTTTGTTCATAATGTTTTAGCTGTAAAATAAAGCAACAACAATCAATATGGCTGAGAGTCTGTTTTTTGTATAGGCAATTGGTTAAATTTCTAAAGATTTGGTAAGATTTCAAACAATCAAGCTCTCATTTTTAATTAATCATTTTGGGAGAAGATGAAGGGCAATTATTGTCCAAAAATTGTGGTAAGAAGCTGATAAACTGACATAAACTGATACTCCATATTTTCAGTGGTATTGGTAGCTCAGACATGACTAAGTTAAATTGATCCACTGTGGTTTAAATTTTTCAAAAAATTCTTTTCGACTCAACTCAATTAGGTTCCTCATTTTACAACAAATTACAAACTAAAATCATGGTAAAATCAGTCAATTTAGCAATTATTGGAACAGGTGTTGTTGGTTCAGCATATATTAATCAATTAAATAATTTAAAATCTAAAATCATATTTAATGTAATATATTTAGCTAAAAATTCAAAAGAAGCAATTTTTAATAAAGATTATAAATCTATAAATTTATCAAATTATAAACAAGAAACAACTCAACCATTATTAAGTTTAGATGAATTGGTCGCTTTTTTAAAAAATTCCCCAAAGCCAACTATTTTAATTGATAATACATCAAATGTATCAATAGCAAATTATTATTCAAATTTTTTAAAAAATGGAATTTCAATTGCAACACCAAATAAAAAAGCTTTTTCATCAAGTTTAAAAATTTGGAATGATATTTTTCGTACTGCTGAAGAAGATGGTTCAGGATTAATATATCATGAATCAACTGTTGGAGCAGGTTTACCAATTATTGGACCTTTAAAGGATTTAATTTTAACAGGTGATAAAATTGAAAAAATTGAAGGTATATTTTCTGGTACTTTATCATATATTTTTAACGAATATTCAACTACAGAAAAATCTGATATTAAATTTAGTGATATAGTTAAAAAAGCAAAAGAATTAGGTTATACTGAACCTGATCCAAGAGATGATTTAAATGGTTTAGATGTTGCAAGAAAAGTTACTATATTAGCAAGAATTTCTGGATTTGAAATTGAAAATCCAACTTCATTTCCTATAGAAAGTTTAATTCCAAAACAATTAGAGTCTGTAGAAAGTTCAAATGAATTTTTAAATCAATTATCAAATTATGATTCCGAAATTCAAAAAATTAAAGATGATGCATTTAATAATAATCAAGTTTTAAGATTTGTTGGAAAAATTGATTTATCTACAAATAAAGTATCAGTTGAAATTGGGAAATATTCATTTGATCATCCATTTGCTTCGTTAAAAGGAAGTGATAATGTTATATCTATAAAAACTAATAGATATCCTAATCCATTAATTATACAAGGTGCTGGAGCTGGTGCTGAAGTTACTGCACATGGTGTATTAGCAGATACTATAAAAATAGCAGAAAGAATAGCAAATTAACTTTCTTAGTTCCTAATTTATTTGTGAAATAAATTTTTCTTTCCATGAATATTTTGCATCTCTAAATACTTCTATTAAAAATTCTTCATTTTGACAAGCAGCTCTAAAATTAAGCATAATTTTTTGAGAATCTAAATGTAATGCTCTTGTATTTGATTCATAATCTCCTCCACCGCCTCCTCCAATTGGTGAAATTGATGAATTAATTCTTGTAACATGCATATTATTTGGAGCTAAAAAAAAATCTCCATTATCTCTTAATTCAACTATATAAAATCCAGTTTTATGAATAAATTGAGCATATTGAAAAGAAGGTTTGCCCCAACTATAAGTAATATCAATATTATCTTTCAGAAAGAATGATGTTGCTCTATTATCTAATAAAAAATTCAATTTTTTTAAAAAATATAGATGATAATAATATTTATTTGAATTTAAAATCTTGGAATCATTAAATTCTTCATCATACCATGGATTTAAATTTAATTTAACTTCAACAAATGAATGGAAAGGACTTAATTTTGGTATTGCACATAATTCTTTCCATGGAGTTTCAACTAATTTTAAACCATGTCTTTGACATAATCTTGACCATGCAGTTATAGTATCTTCAACAAATTTATTAGTAGTATTAAGCCATTGAATTCTAATATGATAACAATGTTCAGGATTATGAACTCTATCAAAATGAACAGTTATTAATTCAGGTCTATAAGATTTTTTTAATGGATCAACATCAAATTTAATTGATCTTGATAATATAAATTTTTTTCTTTTTCTCTCAACAGATGATGATTCAGATATTGTACTTAAATTTTGAGATGATGTAATTTTACTTAATCCATTTTCTAAACCAGGTTGAATCTTGGGGGATGTATTACTTTTAGGAGTTATTGATCCATCTTTTTTAAACCAAGAATTTTTATTTGGTTTATCAATTTTTTCAAAATATTCTTCTTCAAATTCATAAAAATAATAACCATCAATGAAACCATGTCTCAGTTCAACATGTTTAAATAATCCTTTATTCATTAAACTTTGACCATAAATTGTTGCTTCTTCTCTTGTATCTATATCTTCAAAACAATCAACTAACCAAGTAACTAATTCAGTTCCAATAAAACATTGTAAATGAATTTTAAAATGCCAAGTTCTATCAGTTAAATTTAAACCAGTTTCTGTATTTTGTAATTCAATAGCTAATTCTTGTAATTTTATATTTTTATTAAATCTCAAATTTTCAGGTATCATTAAAGTAGGTTGATTACCAGTAATATCAAAATTTTCAGCTTCTTGAGTTAAAAAATCATATAAATTTCCAGTATAAAATATAACATCAGAATATCTTTCATTTGATGTCTTTAGGCTCTTTGATTTTCCTTTTTCAATAACTGCTATTAATTTTCTTAAGCCTTCAACTCTAATTTCTTCTGCATTTAAATGTTCATTGCTTAAATAATAAGCATTTTTGGGTATTTCCGCGGGCATTACAACAAATTTCATTTTATGAAATTCTTTTTTATCTTCTGGCATTGCATCATCAAATCCAGCTAAAAGTTGATCAAATTGATTCCAATTATATTTTTGTGGTTGAGCAGCTATAGCATCAACTTGAGCTGGAGTATATTCATCAGCATATCTTGTTCTAATTAATGGGAAATAAGGTTGAGGTTTTCTTTGACCTAATGTTATTTTTTTGGGATCATTTTCTGATTCTTCTGTTTTTCGATAAAGTTGAACATTCAAATTACCATTATAATCACAATGAATTCTATGAATTTCATCATCTAATGATAAATAAATAATTGAACCTAAATAATCTTTTGGAAAATATTTTATAATTGAATCAGCATTACCTGAAGGTTTTCTTTCTAATTCTGCTTTATAAACTCTATCACCATAACATATTTGAAAACCTAACATTAATCTTAGTTGTATCATTTCTCTCATTAAATCAGCTGAACTTTTCAATTCTAAATAATTTTCACTATTGAGATAAACTGAATAGTTTTGGAAAGTATAATCCTTTTGTAACTGTTGTTGAGTTGGAAAAACTCCTGTTGCGGTCGGTAAAGAAGCAGGAGCTTGAAATGATCTCCATTTAATTAATTTTCTTTGAATTTTAACTGGGAATAGATTACTCCATCTACTAATTGGAGCTTTTTGTAAAATATTATTTGTAATTTCTCTGGAGGGGTTACAAATTTCAATCCAAAAATTACTATACGGTAAATCTTTTACAGGTTCAGTTAATGAAGGTAATTTGTCTCTATATTTTTCAGAACTTTTTCTTCGTTCATCTGGTTGTTTTCTTGTAAATAAAGTTTCCCCTTTTATAATTCTAGGTGATCCTGAATCTTTTCTATAACTTTCAATGAGTCTTGTAGATGGAGCAATTGACGGTGTTGGTGAAGTTGAAATTTTATCTTCACTAAATTTGTTAATATTATATAATTTGGATAAAGCTGAAGCTTCAGTTGCATGAGCAACAACACCTGAAGCTGATTGAGTGGTAGTTGAACTATTTGCAGGTAATAATGAAGTTTGATTATTAAAAATTAATGAAAGTGTAGCTTTTGAATCTTTAATTGCTGGAGCTTTGAATTTTGGTTCTTCTATTTCTTCCACTTCTTGGTTTTTAAACTCAATTTTTTCCCTTCGTCGTATTGGTTTAAAAATAGATTCATCATATTTATCCATAACTTCATTTAAATCAGTATTTACATGTAACCTGGATATTCTTGCATCACTCGCTTCATTTTCCATAACTCCCATCATTTGTAATTCATAGATTTTGCATCTTGGAATCCATTGATTATCGTCAGATCTATCTTTGTAAAATGAAACGTCACACCATATAGGTACACAATGACATACTTTTCCATCTCTAAGGAATCTAAATAATGGAGTAACATGTAATGGTGGTTGACTAAGACAAATAATGTCTAAACTTGTATCAATACTTGAAATTTTCCTACTAGTTTCTAATAATAAATTGAAATCAACATCAAATAATCCAGTACCTGGTGTAATTAACATAAAATGACTTAAAGAATGTTTTAAATCAGTATTTCGAAATCTATCATTTAATAAAACTAATCCAACATTAACTGCTTCTAATATATTACCCTTAATAGAAGGTAAAGTTTGACCAGGCATCAGATAAGTCATATCTTCATCTTTACTTAACATACAATCTCTTTTAAAATTTGCAAATTCTAACCTTAAATTCGCCATTATTCTATCCCAATGCATAATATTAACTTGATCAACTACAACCCTAAAAAAGTCACGTCTTTGAGGCGGTCGTTCTCCGGGAACCAAATGAGTCCATGGTATATCTGTAAGATCAATACTTGTAAATAAAACAATTGTTATTGAATGATGAGTTCCTTTATCTCTCCATCTTCTAAAAATTTTAGGAAACAAGTTGTTAACTAATTTATGAAACATAATTTCTCCGTTTTCTTCAAAATTCCACATTTCTCTTGATAATTGAATTAGCACTGTAAGTTTAGCACTTTCACTCCTATATATGATCTTAGTTTCTTTATCAATATATCCGGAGAAGATCTTTTTACCATTTTTATACATATATTTAACAATCCCTATTCTATTGTTTAAGTATGATAATCGTTGTTCGGTATAACAACAACCACCCACTAGAGAGGAGCTAAATTGCCACATAGCATCTCTGGATAAATTAACATCCTTTATGAATATTTCCATTGAATCAATTGCGACTGAATCTAATTTGATTAATTTTTTTATAGAGACTAAACTTCTAGGAGCTAAATCTAGTAATTTTTGAAATGGATTTGACATTAATGATAATTGGGATTTTCTATCCAGTGGTTTTAATTCTGGAGTATCATTCTGTTCTCTTATATTCTTTTGAGTTATCTTAAAGACTAGTCGTTTTACAGGTTGTTCTAAACTTGTTAACTCCAAAATTTGACCTGGTTGAAGTCCTCCAGGAAATGCATTAGAATCTATCAATATGTCTTCAGGAGTAGTACGTATTTCATGAAACCATAAGTTAACTTGTATTGGTTTTTCTTCTGCCTGTATTGTTGGTTGCAAAGGTTGTTCTTGTTTTTTCTCTATACTATGATTGTTTTTACGACTGACAGTAATTGTTGATCCAATTCTTTTGTTAACACCAGTTGATCCAATCGTTAAACTAGCATGATTAGCTGATACTCTAGGTTGGTTGGGATCATTCTTAGTCGGAGGATTGAATCTTGCATGTTGCATGCTTTATCTGTATCAGACATAAAGATATTCAAGACAAAAAAAAAAAAAAAAAAAAAAAATTTTTTAAAAAAAAAAAATTGCTTTTTCTAATTTTTATTTTTTTTTTTAATTAGTA